>NC_079349.1:4757500-4795000 GCF_029582105.1 Oenanthe melanoleuca
ATTTGTAGCCTCAGCACAACCCTATCCCTCCCTACCCAGGCCCAGTGGGGGGCCCCACATTTTTCACCAGTTAAATTGGCACCCCCATTTCATGCAGGGAGACAGGAGAGATTATCTCATTACTCCCCAGCCTCTAATCCAGTTAAAGGACAAAGCAAGCAGCACATCCCTGAGAGCACATGGGGAAGGTGAGAAGCAGCACAGGCCCTGCAAACACATCACACCCCAGCACTTGTGTAGGAGTAAATCACACCCCAGGACCTGTGTGTGCTCACATCACACCCCAGGAATGGTGTTGGGAGAGCACTGAGCAGCAGGAGCCCTGGAGCACCACCCTGCCATGGGCACAACCCCATCACTGCTCCACTCATGGGCTCACTGTGGCTGCTCTGGGAGCAGAGCATTTTATCAGGTTTTATAGTTTCTCTAATTGCCCTTTTTTTGCCCTGGCACCTCTGCCCACCCTGGAAGGGAGGGAGCAGTTCAGGGGCAGCCCAAGTGCAATGCCCCAGAGCAAAGGGACTTGCTCTCTCACCCCCAAAAGTGCAGGCTGCTCCCTCATTAGCAGAGTTAATAAACCCGACATTGTAATTTACTGGGTTTGCTTTTCCCTTCACCTTCGGAACAGGAGGAAAAGCAGGAGTCACCACTCCTGGAAAACCTTCCCTTTGAGCTGAGAAACATCTCTGAGTTCAGTAAATAAACATCCCCACCTGCACATGCACAGGGTGATGGAGCTCAGGCCCAGTCTGATACAGCGAGAGCAATTTACCTTTTTTATCTCAAAAAGCACAAAATTCATTTTTTTTTCCCTTGATAAGCCAGTGCCAGGAGCAGGCAGTGCCCCAGGAGCCAGAGGCAGCACGGGTGGTGGGGAAGGCTCGTGGCTCACAGCTCTGATCCCACCTGGCCCCTTGCCCCCAGCTCCTGGTTCTCAAATGCTCAGAAGACAACAGGTAATAAATCTGGATATTTTACACTTTTTCATTTCCTCTTACCTCACATTTAATGAGATTTTACCCTTAACAAAGGTACTATTGAAGCTGACTCTTAAACAAGGCCAGACAAGGGCTGGGATATTTTGGGGATGGGTGGGGGAGGAGGGCTGCAGGAGATGGGGGCAGGGTGAGGAAGAGGGAGCTTTAGAGCAGGGTCAGCCTGGCTTTTGCTCAAGCTTTGAGTGAAGGTTTAGAAGTGATTTTGTTTTATCACACAGCTGGAACTCCTCCCAGTGTTACCTGGTTTTAGCAGGTCCCAAGCAGCCCAGGCATCCCAGATTTGGCACTACAGGAACCACAGCTCCACCACTGCAGGTGGAATTTAGAGTGGTGGGAGCCAGTCAAGCACCTCTGCTGGGCATGAGCAGAGGGATAAACGTGAGTCACACTGTGCCAGGGGGTGAGCACTGCTCCCTGTGCTCCAGGGAAATTCTGTGTGCTCATCTACTCCTGCCTGGCCTCACCTGACCCTTCCAGCCCTGTCTGCAGTAACCTGCTGCTCTATTCCCTGCCTGGGCTTTCCTGGCTCTTCTAACCCTAGGCTGCACACAGGGAAGACATGTCAGAACTGAATCAATTCCCCTGCAACAAGCAGCAAACCCAGCAGATGTAAAACCAGAGGAAGAAAACTCCCAAACTCCAACTGCAGCTCTGAACGTGAGAGAAGCCAAAACATCTCTCGAAACCTCACACTCCACAAGGTTTTCCCAGCCCTAAATACTTGATATTTTAGTAGCTGTTGAATTTCAGAAGCTCAGTGTTGCCATGAAGGCAATTAGTGAGGAGAGGGAAGGAGGGGATCAAAGCTCCCTGGCCTGTGAGCACTCTCAGAGTAGAGTAGCAGAGGTACTACCAGTGCTACTCCAGGTAGTAGGATCCTCTCATCCTGTGATCACTGTGACTCCCCTCTCTTCACACACTCCCCTCTCCTCCTCTCCCTTTTGTTCCCATTGCCAGCTGCTTTGTACAACTCCTATTTTGAAGGAAGGAAGGAAGGAAGAAAAGAAGAAAAGAAGAAAAGAAGAAAAGAAGAAAAGAAGAAAAGAATGGAAGGAAAGAAATGAAGACCATATTTTAATCTGTTTTGATGGTTTTCAAAGCTGCAAGGCCCAGCTGTTTGGTCCCTGCACAGGTAAAAACACCCACCAGAGGAAAAGGATCAGCACAGCACAGGTGTGATGACAGAAAAACGCCCCGTACAGGTGTGATGAGGGGAAAGCTCAGTGTGGATATGAGCACAGGGAGCAGCCTGGCTGCAGGCAGCCCTGACATGTGCAGTGCTGAGCTGCAGCCCGTGGCTCTGGAAAAGTGCTGCTCTGCTTTAGTAACTGGCAGCTCCCCGTTAAATCGCAGCGTTAATCAGAAACACATTGTCCGTATTGTCAACACTTCGTTTAACCACTTCTATAAATTCAGCGTTCGTGTTAAAAAGATTCTGATTTGATGGATGAAATAGTCATCCTCCTGCAAGCCAAACCCAATAAAAGTGAGCTAATAATTCATGGGAATAAGGCAGAAGATACTCCACAGAGGCACAAATGGGTGAGATTTCCCTTCATTTGCATCCGGTTGGAAAGAGCGGCCGACAGGAGGAGGAGGGAGCAGAGCAGCTCTGAGCCAGCTCCTCCAGGATCTGCTCATCCCCTGTGGGGTGTGGAATGATCAGGTAAGAGCACAGCACCCCAAAACTGCACATCCACACGTGACCAGGCATTGAATGTTTCATCCTGGCACAGCAGCTTTTCCAGACCTTTCCAGGCTTTGTGCTGCATCACCTAGAAGAGTGTTTGGGGGTAATATGTGAGTTATCTCATTATTATATTATTATCATTATTATATTATTATCATTATTATATTATTATCAATATCATTATATTTTTGTTAGTGCCTCCCTAGTCAGCCCTCCCTCAGAGGGATTACCTGGGAAAATATCTGTATCTGAATATCTGAAGTTACCTGGGGAATACAGATATCCCAGAGCCACTGCCCTGCCTGAGCCATGCCTTACCAGCTTGGAGCACCCCAGGTAATTTCAGATGGGATCTTAAAATGAGTGTTTAAAGCTCCTGGGTCACCTGTGTGGGGTGGATCCAGGGGAGTTGAAGGAGAGGAGCCACAGCAGGAGCTCTCAGCATCCATCCACCAGCATCCCTGAGATCCTGCTGGCCCAGGATGGGCATGGCCAGGGGCTGGGTCCTGCCTGTGCCCCTCAGGCTTGGCCACAGCTCCTCCAGTGTATCCCCAGGAGTGGGATTAGCTCCACAGTGACCCCAATTCCCCATCCTTCTGCCCCTTAACAACAAGTCAGGCCTCAGATTCCCGATGTAATTGCATGAACTGAGAGATTTTCAGCACTTCTCATCCTACACAAATAGTTTCCATTTTGATTCCCAATCTCCTCAAGAAAGTATTTGAAAGTTTTTGTTTTTATTGCAATATGAGTATGAAAAAAAATAGCTCCACTCAGTGAACTTGGAAGTAATGGAATAATAATCCAACAACACAAGCCTTCTTGGAAAACTCTTCTGAGAATACCAGTGCCCTTGGGCATGTCTAGAGCCTTGTTTATTAAAACAATATAGTTTAAGAATTAATGCATTTATAAAGAAGGACTTATTACATAAGAATATTGTGCTTCTTTCATCATTGCAAAGGATCTGGTAACTAAATTAATGTAACCCATTTGAAAGGTTTTTCTCTTAATCTCATTTGGATTTAGGTAGCTGTTTTTGTGAAAAATATGGAAGAGGGTATAAAAGGAAACCTTTGCACAAATACTTCTGTCAGCCAAACTCTTCATGGGTTCTGCTTCTTCAACTGAAGAATGCAAGAAGAGATCAAAATTAGGGGAAATAAATCACATTTCCAGAAAAATCTGTATTTGTGTTGGAACAGAGAATGTCTGACAGAGCAGGGGGATATTGGAGGACTGGGCAAGTTGGGAAGAACTCAAAGCAAAGGAAGGTTCCAATTCTGCAAGCAATTATGCCTGTGGTAATTGGGCTGTGTGAGCCAGGCTGGCTCTGCTGGGCACTCATGTGGCTGCAGGACCAGAGCTCTGGTGGCAGCTGGGGACAGAGCTGTGGGAAGGGATGGCATGGCCAGGACCCCTGGCATGTCCCTGCCAAAGGTGTGAGGAGGAGCTTCAGCCCATCTGCCACAACTCCATCCCTGCCCCGTGTCACTGCAGCCGCTTCCCTCCTTCCCAAAGGCTCCAGGGATCCTTGGGATGCTCTGCTTTGGACTGGGCTGCTTTTTCCTCTTCTTCCAGGAACTTGGTGTGATAAATCAAGAGAGATGAGCCAGGCTGCTGACAGCACCTGGAATGAGCCACCAGGCTGGCTCATCTCCTGTCTCCCAAGGGGATTAGGAATGGAGCAGGGATGGGATGGGATGGGATGGGATGGGATGGGATGGGATGGGATGGGATGGGATGGGATGGGATGGGATGGGATGGGATGGGATGGGATGGGATGGGATGGGATGGGATGGGATGGGATGGGATGGGATGGGATGGGATGGGATGGGATGGGATGGGATGGGATGGGATGGGATGGCTGCTCCCTCTGGCATCCCTCTCCCATCCCACACTGTGCCTCCCCAGTGCTTCCCTTTGGCATCTCCAGTTCCTGTGCTGTGGAGGCCCTGGGGGATTATTTTAAAGTCCCTTTTGGCTGGGAAAAGTCTGGATTTCATAAGCCCTTTTCAGTGTGAATTTTCTGCAGTTTTTCACAGTGATATCACTTTAAGGTTTTCCATAGCCGCAGAATTTCTTCCAATTAATGGAAAAAACATTAATGTCCGTTTAGGAAAATAACTTTTCCATTGCTGAAGCAACTCTCTGGTTGTGCCTCAGGCAGTAACAGAGTCTGGATGAGCAGGTCCTGGAGAGCCCCAGAGTGCACAACAGAGGCACACAGGGGGCTGGGGCAGCCCTGCTGCCTTGTGACATGCCCTGGTCACATGCCAGCTGTGCTGCAGCATCTGTGCCCAGATGTGCTCCCCATCACCTCCTGCCCAAGGGGCTGGGGGTCACCAGGGCTGGCAGAACAACCAGAGGCACTTTGGTTTCCCTCAGACAGCTTGGGAACAACTTTGCCCATGCAGGAGTCATCTGCCAGTAAATGTCCCAGGCTATGATATGGATGGTGGAGTCTGACTTCAGCATCTGGGCTCACCATGGTACCAGACAGATGGAAAGATGGAAACCAGCTTAAAAGACATTTCTCCAGCTCCTGGGATGCCCCTGGGAAGCACAGCTCACACCTAGATGCATCCCTGAGTGTTCTGCTGGTGCTGGGACAGTGGTCAGAGTGAAGGACCTGCCCTTGCTGGAGAGTCTGAAGCAGCAGCAGACACAGCTCTGAGGAACCTGAGGTTGCTGTGAGAACATCACCTTGCTCGTTCCCATTATTCCAAATTAAAGAAATTACAGTTTTTTCAGTCCCTGGTAGGTTCAGTCAGTCCCCAGGACAGTGCTCAGATGGTGTAAACAGGACACACTTCAGCAAGGCTGTAAATACAATTTATGGCTGCTGCAGCAGAACACGGGACCCTTTCAAAAGCACATGTGCCTTTTTCTTACTTAGAGATTACACTATTTGGGAACATTTGATCCCCTGTCAGTTTTTGGGATGCCAAAATGTCTGTGAACAATGTTGAAAAGCTGACAAGTGTTTCAGTGACCTGCTTTGCTCCCCTTGCCATGTGCTGCTGCTCTCTGCACACTCAGTTCAGACACACATCCTTCCACAGGGCGTGACCTGCTGCAGCCAATATTCCCAAATTTGGCTTCTACCTAGCAATAAAGTCACTTTCTCCACTTGCTTGAAAATTCTGTGACCCAGAATCTTCCTTTAATACCTCAGGATCAAGCACCTGGGGGAAATGTGGAGGGGAAAAAAACAACAGGAGAAAAGAGAACAGCAAGGAACAACCACACAGGACGTTGCTGAAGGTGTTCCCATATTTCTCTTTCCCAGGGGTGTCCAGCTGCTCCTCCCAGCCTGTGCTGGGTGCAATGGGCAGCCCCCACGTGCCCCAGGCTCTGCAGCCCCAGCTTGTCCAGCAGAGCTGAGGAGGTGGAAACTTTGCTCCTTCCAGCTTCAGTTTTCACTTGAAACCCTTGGCGACATTTCTGTTTTGCTTAAGATCAAGTTCCACCTTCTCCCTGTGGTGCAAGAACTTGGCCTGGGCCTCAGAGGTCTCTGGCACTGGCAGCAGCCTCTGGAGCAAGGGGAACTCTTGGGGTGATGGGAGGAACTGCTGCTGGGCAGCAAACCCCACTGACAAACACAGATTGAGCAAAAAAATCTCCCATCCCTGTGGCATGGAGAGCTCCTGGGGAGAAGGCAGGACAGAGGCAGCCTGGGGAGCAACGTGGGGAAATCTCCTCCTGACAGCAATGGGGGCACAGGAGCATCCCCCCCCAGCCCGGAGATGAGACCATTAAATCCAGTGACAGCACAGAGAGGGATTTTCTCTCAATAAAGTCTTAAAGGGTTTTAAAGACTTAACAAAAATAGCTTTGAACGGTGTCTGAAATGGTTCAGCTCTGGGGTTCCAGGCTTTGAACAGCGTTGTAGGAAATTTTCTGATGGAGCATTTCCATTGGAAATGGAGGTTTCAGGGAGCTGAGGACATTTTGCAGGGGTAGATTGATTTCAAGAAGGTTTTAACCTGGATTTTGTTTTGCCGCTGCTGACAGTTTTCTTCGGTGTTGATCTTTGCATTTCGCCAAATATTTAACAAGTAACAATAATATTTGCTCAGAATATCGAATTTCAGCAAACCTTGAGGCGTGACTTTCTCGACTCAAAGCACCATCTTAACAACCATTTTCTGTGTAGGATACACGCTGCTTTGCAGCTGCTTTCAATCCCCAAACGCAGAGCTTCGCTGTGATTGTGACTTTGAATGATGTCAATTCACGATGATGAAAGCACTGGCGATGACGTCATTCCTGCTGATGTTTGGGGATGGAGCCATTCCTGATGTTTGGGGACAGTGCCATTCCTGCTGTTGTTCGGGGATGGAGCCATTCCTGCTGTTTGGGGATGGAGCTATTCCTGATCTTTGGGGATGGTGCCAGTCTTGCTGTTTGGGAACGGTGCCATTCCTGATGTTGTTTGGGGCCATTCCTGCTGTTTGGGGATAGAACCATTCCTGCTGTTGGGGACAGTGCCATTCCTGCTGTTTGGGGATGGAGCCATTCCTGTTGTTTGGGAACGGTGCCATTCCTGATGTTGTTTGGGGCAATTCCTGCTGTTTGGGGATAGAACCATTCCTGCTGTTGGGGACAGTGCCATTCCTGCTGTTTGGGGATGGAGCCATTCCTGCTGTTTGGGAACGGTGCCATTCCTGATGTTTGGGAACGGTGCCATTCCTGATGTTGTTTGGGGCCATTCCTGCTGTTTGGGGATAGAACCATTCCTGCTGTTGGGGACAGTGCCATTCCTGTAGTTTGGGGATGGAACCATTCCTGCTGTTTGGGGATGGAACCATTCCTGCTGTTGGGGACAGTGCCATTCCTGATGTTTGGGGACAGTGCCATTCCTGCCGTTGGGGACAGTGCCATTCCTGATGTTTGGGGACAGTGCCATTCCTGCTGTTGGGGACAGTGCCATTCCTGCTGTCTGGGGACAGTGCCATTCCTGCTGTTTGGGGACAGTGCCATTCCTGCTGTTTGGGGATGGAACCATTCCTGCTGTCTGGGGACAGTGCCATTCCTGCTGTTTGGGGACAGTGTCATTCCTGCTGTTTGGGGATGGAACCATTCCTGATGTTTGGGGACAGTGTCATTCCTGCTGTCTGGGGACAGTGCCATTCCTGCTGTTTGGGGACAGTGCCATTCCTGCTGTTTGGCCACGGGGAGCTCCTGCCCTCGGTGGTGTTGGCACAGGCAGCACTGGAGCTGCAGGAGCCCAGTGACAGCAGGAGGACACGACGGTGCCACGTGTGGCTGTGTGTTATTTTTCTCCCTGGCTGTGCCTGCTGACTCTTCCAGGGGTCCACACACACCCTAAGCCAAGGGAGCAGCGGGAGAAGCCGAGGGGAAGCAGAGCAGTGGGAGCCCCTTGGCCCCACAGGGCTGTGACAGTGAGGGTCCCCATTCCTGCTGGGATGTCCCCAAAGCATCCCAGGGGTGCTGGAAGGGCTGGCAGTGCAGCAGGAGCACCCAGCAACCCTTCTCAGGGGGTTTATTTCTTGGACTGCTCCCTTGCCAGGGGCTGATGAACCAGGACCTTACTTGGTGTGAACATGGAAAACAGGGCTGAAATCAGGGAATGAGAGACGCGACTTCAGTAAGAACCTTGCGGGTAAAAGAAGTGAGGAGGGCAGTTTAGGGAATTTTTACTGAAGGACAAATCCCCTCAGGCTGGGGAGCTCATCCAAGGCACCCACAGCACCCAGGCTCTGCAGAATGGCAGAGTCAGGGAAAAAAACCCGAGTGCCCAGGAAAACTTCCAGAGGCACAGGCGAGCACGGCGTTGAAGCCCCGCAGGATTTGTCAGCAGTGCGATAACTGCGGCGATAGCGGGATAAGGGCTGCGATAGCGCCGGCATCCCAGCTGATGCTATCGCACCCGGGCTGAATGGGCTCCGGGAAGCTCGGAGCTTTCCTTTGGAGCCTGGAGGAAATAAAGCCCTCGGTACAATAAGCGGATCAGATAAGCCGGGAGAAAAATGGGGCTGCATAAAGTAAAAATAAGTCATCTCTCCCGTTTTCACCGCACACAAAATGCAAAAGCTGATCCTGAAAGATACCTGGCGCTGCCGCTCTGGGGATCTTGCTTTTAAGAAAAGCAGGGAGATCTGGAGCTGGAGCCAGCACATCGCCCCTTGCCGTCCTTCCAACAGCACGCAGGGAAGCTCTGAAACCCAGGAAATGCTAGTACTATATTTTATTACATCTTAAAGAGACAAAAATCCTCTGGCTGAAATCCACGGCGCAAAATAAACAGAGTTTGAGCTCTCTCCCGGCACGCCGGGGCACTCACTGAGCACGCACGGAGTGACTGTAACATAACGCTTTCCTAAGGGCTCCCGAGCTCCAGCGGGGCCCCAGCCTGACTTGGGGAAGGAATTGGGTTCACATAACCCTCACTTAAAAAATAGACTGGCACATTTTTGCTTTATCAAACACTATTTGCAAAAGACTAGGGCTAAATGATCTGAAAAGGTTATTTTGAAACAGGGTCACCCTCGCTGCCACAGGTCTAATAAAACAAAACTATGGCCAAATTAGAAACATATTTCATCTAATAGGGGAAAATATAATTGGTGAATCTGTCTGGTGTTTGACCTACAGTATTTATGCTAAATGAAAGTTTAAATATATCACAATGCAGCACGAACAAGAAAAGCTGCATTCACTCTCTGTTCTGTGGTTTGATCCCTTCCCCTTAACCCTTAGCTCCACACGAATGCCAACATCAGCATTAGCTTTGGCTGCACTGCTCAGATGCTGTGAACCACAGGGGATGGCCAAGGGCTGCAGGAGTGATGAGTGATTCTGGGAAAATACCCGGGAAACCAGAAGGGGCTGCAGAAACTGCTGCAGGGTGTCCCTCTAAAACTGAGGCCCCTCGGGGTGGGGAGTCTGTGACACTCTCCATGTGACTGGTGAGATTGGAAGCCAGGACCTGATTGATGCTGGGCAGGAGGGGATCCTGTGTGGGGATCCTGGCTTTGCCATCCTTATGACACACAGAGCCACGTGGGCACAGTGGGGATCATAAAAATAGATATTCTGCATCAGCAGAGTGAAAATATCCCACCCTGGTCATGAACAGAGCATGCAGGGCTGGTGCTGAGCTCTTGTGCACTCACTGATGATGCAGGAGGTGCAATTTGTGGTCAACCAGCTGTTTGCAATTCCCATTGCCCAGAGAACCCCTCCTCCCACCCCCAAATAATTTATGTTCCGCATAAAAGCGAGAGGATCCTTGAGCAGCAGTGATGGATGAAGGAGATTATTAACAAGGATATCATTTTAAGAGAGTCTGTCCTTTGGTTCCTCGCAGTTACATAACATTTCATAAATTTCCCATCAGATTGGCTCCTGGCTGCTTCACCTGGCAGCAGCACCTCGGCCAGCCCGGTGGGACCACAGGGTGCCATGCCCTGAACCCCGGGCTGAGCAGAGCTCCTGGGCTCCATCCACAGGGATCTGCTTTCCATGGACCACACAGGTTCTGCTTCCCCAGTCCCAGGCCTGACTCAGGTGAAAATAACTGGAGGAACCACAAGGGAATGCTCTCATCGCCCTTACCTAGGCAGAGAAAGGGTCAGGTGAGGTTTTGGCAACACGGCTGACACAAGCACAGTTTATCCAGGTCTAGACACCAGCTTCAAGTCCCAGTGTTGGCATCGCAGAGTCCCCATCCTTAGCCAGGAGGAGAAGCTGGCTGGACAATCCCCCCATGCCACAGCTCCCTGCCTTCCCTGCCTGAGGCCATTTCAGGAGCTCCCTGTCCCTGGCACGGGGGAGGAGCAGGGACACACAAAGCTCTCCTGACAGGGACATGTCCCTGTGTTCCCCTGTAGCTCAGCCAGGCGCACGCAGCGATGATTCATCCCTCACAGGAGTTCAGGCTGAAAACAAAAACCTCAACCAAACGATCCTTTCAACCCCAAGTGCCGGTAAATGGCCTCCTCGGGCGGAGCAGGGATGCACAGCTTTCCCACTGGGACACCTGGGGAGCGCAGTGCAGGGGCAAGACCAGGTTCTGCTCTCTGGACCTTGGCAAAGCAAGCGAGACACGCTGAAATCCCGAGCAGAGCAGCAGGACTGCAACCACGAGCTGAGAAAATGGTCTGGGCAGACAGAGATCTTTCTTTTCCTTTATTTCCCTCTTTTTTTTTTTTTTTTTTTTTTTTTTTCCCTTAAAAACCTTCATGTGGAAGAGAAAGGGGCTAATTAAATTCTTTTGCTGAACATATTTAGCGAGTCTTTCAGAGAAGTGATTGCGTTTGGCCGCGGTCCAGCAGCCAGGAGATAGGATTGTGCTCAGGAGCAGGCAGAGCAGAGCGCTGATTTAGGAGGATCCAGGCAGATCCCAGCTGACAGGGTCTGGCCTGTCTCAGGCGCCGTGGGAGGAAGGATGAGGGTGGCCAAGGTGGCTTTCTTGAATTCCTGGTGTGTGAGGTGAAGGCGGATCTCGTCTCCGTGACATCCTCCAGGGTTTAATTTACAGCCTGCGCCCACAGCCCCGACCGCGCCGCCTCCCCGGCACTGAGCTATTGTTTAGTCAGCACCGAGCATCCAAAAAATCAGCAAAACTGCTTGTGGCACCAGCACCGAGCCCCAAGCAGCCCTGCACCAACACCAGCCGTGGATCCCAGCCTTGTTCATATTCAGTGGCCACCAAAACCACGGCTGGGTTTGGATGCTGGGCTGATTTCCAGCGGAATTCCCGGTTCCCTCACTGGGTGCCGGCTGTCCCAGGGTCAGAACCCTCCACACAGCCTGTGGAAGGATCCACCGCAAGTGCTCCCAGCTGGGGCACAGCACCGAGCACCCCTCTGGAGTCTGGGGATGCTCCACGAGCACTGGGATGCTCAGAACCGCAGCTCCGGGGGGTTCCCCGCCGTGCCAGGGCAAGCAGGAGGATCAAGGCAGTCCTGTCCTAAAATCCCCCTGCATTCCCGTGCTGGGGGCTCCCCTCGGCCAGCCCCTGTCCCAGGGACCCCCTCCCGGTGCAGGAGGGACCCCGGCCCCTGCGGGGTGGCACATTTACATGGCCCCAGCACATTTCCATCTCTTCACCTATTTCCGGGGCAAATTGCCTGGTTTTATGGCGCCTGACCGGCTCCCTCGGGGACAGCATTAGACGGGCAGGCAGTGAACCACGACAAGAGGTTTTGCTTTTCCCACAAGGTTCCTGTGAGAAAGCCCTCCCTTCTTCCCTCCCTCCCTCTCTCTCTCCCTCCTGCTGCCTTCCTCTCATCTCCAAGGGCACAGTGCTCAGTCCCTCTGGCCCCCCGGTGCTGGGGAGCCCCACGTTACTCCAGGGCACCAGGCAGCACCGAGAGCTGCTCCCTTGGCAGGCTCTTCCCTCAAATTTCAGCTCTTTGGTGTGAGTGGCCCTGCTGCAGGAGAAGCCTGGAAATTGCTCTAAAGCCTGGGATGTGCCAGGTATAAATCCTGTTTCCTTCATCCCAGGGCCCTGAGCATCACCAGCCTCACAGCATCGAGGGCTCTGCTGACACTGGGGTCTGGCAGCCAGCACCACATTGTCCCCTGCACTGCTGTGTGTCAGGAGGGGGCCACAGGACCCCCAGAAAACCCTGCTTGGGTCAAGCTTTGCCCTGGGGCAGCAGCTGCAGTGACTGTGCTGCTCAGCAGCATTCCCGGGGGCACTGGAGATCCCATGGGAGCACTGGAGCTCCCACGGCAGCCAGAGCCCCAGCAGACAAGCTGGGTGGTGGCTGATGTCCCCTGCACACATTCCTTGGAGCTGGGACTCCCACCAGCTCACTCACGTGAGGTGCTGGACTGGGAACATCCTAACAGAGATGGCTTCAGCCCCAGCAGATGTTTCAAATTTGTTGTTAACCCATATTTATTTGGACTGATAATAGCAGGCAGCCCTCCAATCGTGCTGGGAGTTTTACAATAAACTCAAGCTCACTCTATCAAAAGCAAATCGATTAACAGTGGTATTATTGGCCCTACCCATCCATGGGATTCCCACTGGCACGTCTGGGTCCCTCCAGGACGGGATCTGCCCCAGTGCAGGTCCTGGACCAACTTCTCCAAGAGTCCCCACAGCACCGCAGGCTCCCTCAGCCCCTTCTCCAGCTAAAGCTCCTTTTTAATTGCCTTCTGAGAGGAGCAGTGACACTCTCCACAGGGAGGATTGATTTAGACATGCAGTTTTCTCCACAGACTTCGCAAACGGTTGTAACAAGGTCACAGAGAAAAACAATTTTATCCTCTGATTACTGTAACATGATATGAGCTTGGAATTGCATCCACTCGGACTATTTATTTAGGCATTGCTTGTCTGGTCCCTGAAGAGAACTCCTCAGTGTAGGAAGCACAGGCAGACAGGGCAAGGATTGCTCCCAGTGTTTCCCAGTGCTCCCAGTGCTCCCCAGGCAAGTTCCTGGGTGCTGGAAGGGAGCTCACAAGCAGAGCTCAGCACAGTGCAAGTCTCAGCTGTTAAAAAATGAGGTGCATTTCCACTGGAAGGTCCCTGGATGAAGAACATCTTCCTGCATCCTTTCCTGAGCCCAGGATGTCCTGTTTAGAAAGTGCAGCAGGGGAAGCACACAGCTCATCACCTCTTCCTGATCAACCCAGATCCATACAGAAAAATGAATTCAGTGCTTGCAGGTACTTCACTGTGTGAGAATACTCATCCAGAGTGAAATATTCCAAATATTCAGTGAATTGTCAAAATAATGGGAATATAACAAGGTCAGAAAACTGAGACATCCGATCACAATCAGGCCTAATTCCAGCAGAGCCAGGTTTAAAGGAGATTGTTTTGTCAAAGGTTTTTCATGGCCCAGTGGCTTTGCAGCACAAGGTTGTTTGGATCAAGTAATTTCTGATGAACATTTATTATGGGGAGGAAATGTCACGTCCATTCCACACTGTGAAAGTTCATAAACTTGCTTAGATAATCTAAGAACTTCTCAGCCCACAGCCTGCTGCCTCAGGAATTATTTGAATGCAGAGGACAGGCAGAGCCCGAGCTGAGCACCCACTGAGGGATGCCAGGACTGGACTGCAGGGATGCCCACCTGGCACAGCTGGCACAGACCTCCCCCAACACCTGGAACTGGGCGTGGAAAATGTGGAGAGCAGTGCCCAAGGTGCCAGCAGAGGAGGGTGGGTGCCAGAGATGAGGGGCCAGCCAGCATTCAAGAGAGTGTCCCACCTCATCCCACCTCATCCCACCTCATCCCGGCCGTGAGGGTTAACCCAGCTCGTGGAGGGGGTTTTGCTGACTCTCTGCTCTTACATCACAGCTGTGCTATGAGGCCTGGCAGGGCTCCCACCCTGCAGCTCCGGGCTCCAGCCTCTGTCAGTTCTGGCACGGGGAAGGGGAGCCTGGGCCAGGGCAGAGGGAGGGGGCAGAGGCACCGAGCCCTCCCATCCCTCTGCTGGGGCTGCAGGGGGCTGGGGTCTCACCGGGGGTGGAGGGAGGCAAAACTGCTTGTGCAGCTCCAGCTGTTGGCTGGGCTGGGTCAGGGGTGGGGAGGTGGCTCTGTGAGGCACCAGCAGGGCTCGATGTGCTCCCTGGGATGCCCTTGGTCCGTCGGGACGATCCTGAATCCGCGCGTTTCCCTGGGACCGGCGGAACCGGAGCCGACCCAGCCCCGGCCCCACGCCCCGACAGAGAGGCACCGGCCTCAGGAATGAACTCACAGAGCAAAACCAGGCAGCCTGAGTCAACTACTCCCTAAAATCATCAATTACACCGTGACAGCCCAGAAGGAGAGGAGGGGAAGTCGGGGACACGCTGCCGAGGGGAGGGGAGGGCCAGAAGGAGAGAGCAGTGGTTAAAGCCCCGCTGTGATTCGGGAGGCACAATGGCATTTCCAGATGCACAGAGCCTTGGATGGGCGTGTGACAGCTCCAGAACCAGAGTTTTGAGAGCTGGAGCCCAGCTGGAGCAGCGGGATGAGTGCCATGGGGGAATGGGGAGAGTGGCACTGGAAGGCACCTGGTCCCGTGGGGTTTATAAACAGCATTCATGCCCTGAAAGGGACAGCAAACACACTGTTGATAAAATGTGCAACTCAGCGGGGCCGAGTTGGGATGAGCTGCACATACAGAAAAAAACATGGAACTTGGAAGAATTAGGGCAATGCAGGATACAACCAAGAGAAACATGGCTGAGAGAGAGAACAGCTGGAGCAGCCAAGACATGAGGGAGTGAGAGGGAGGAAACAGGAGGATGGGGATGGGAGAGGTAAAAAATATTTCAGACAGAAAATCTGGGATGAGTCTGCAATGACGGATGGAAAGCAAAGATCTTTTCCAACCCCACTGTCATTTCAGCCCATGGGATCAGGGCAGGTCTCAGCCAGTTTGATGCTGAGCCCTGCAGAGCCTGCCCATGCTCTGGGCTGTCCAGAACTGCCACAAGGGACCCAAAGGGATCCACAGCATGGCCCTGGAGGGGCTCTGAGCTCTCCAATGCTCTGGCACAGCCAGGGCACCCCATACCCCCCAAGCAATGCCAGACCCATCCTGGACACTGATTGCAGCTGCTGCATGATCACCTTTTTATTTAAAACACAAAAACATCCACAAAGAACCAGCAAGCGTGTCTGCTCCATTTAACATCTGGAACATAAATAAAAGATGGACAGAGAATGGGATTTCTTTGGAGAGTAGGAAACAAAGTGCCTTGCCACTAACTTATTTTAGTGTTTCTCTGTAATGTGATTTCCAGTTCCTCTGGTTATCAGGAACCCCCATTGTTTTCCTGCTGAAGAGGTGATTTCAATGCCCAGCACACTGTGGCCCATGTTTGGGATTCTGGGGTAGTTTTTTGATATCCACTAATTTCTCCATGCTGAGGCAAATTTGTCACACGCATGGGTCTGTTTGATTTCATTAAACAGAATATTTAAGCATAAAAATTGTTTAATCGCCTTGTGTCATTATGAGATGAATTTCATTTTGCATACATTTGCATATTTCATCAAAATTAAGGCTGCTAATATGCAAATGAGAGCCAGGTTGCGGCTGAGGTGTTTATTGTAATAGCTGCAGGCTGTTCCACTTGAAAAGCTCCTGGGCGGCGCAGTGGAGGGGGTGCAGAGACCCCTCTGAACACCTTTTAGAATCAATTTGCTGGTTTTTCTCCCACTAACGTTCCCCAAAAACTGCCCAGATCTGGGATGAGCACCCAGGAGTTGGGATGGGCACCCAGGCCCTGCAATGAGTACTCAGGGTCTGAAATAAGCACCTGGGCTCCCACCCCAGTTTTGTCCCTCCAAGTTGGGAAGTGTCTCCCTGTATCCTGCAGCAAGAGCCATTGCAATAAAAACCACCCCAACCTCATTCCTGTGGTAGGAACATCCCCCCAGGGCCAGGGCTGCCCCCAGGAAGGTCCCTGGGGCTGGGACAAGCCCCAGAAATGTTTGGGTTTTTTTTTTTTTTCCCCACAAAGCCTGGGGAATGAGGCATCTCCCTGGTCTCATTGAACACAGTGAAGGTCAAGCACCAAGTTCCTTCAGACCCATTTGAGAGGCCCAGACAGACAAATCATGAAAATCAATCCACAGTGGGTAATTAATGCAGCCTTCATTAGCACACAGCAGCTGAACGAGCTGCATCCAGCGTCCTGTGCTCCGTGGCAGCCCAATAAATCGGGATGGATCCCGCTCTCCCAGCACAGGCACTGCCTCACTTTTCTTTCCTGATCGATGCAGAGGCCTCCCCAAACCCAGCACCATCAGCACTTTCACTGCTCAGAGTGTGAAGCTCCACAAATTGTAGATGATGTGGTATCAGGCCCTTACATTTCTTTTTTAAAATCTGCTCTTTGCTTGTTTTTTGTTAGAGATTTTAAGCTTTTAACCCATTCCAGAGCCATGTTTTTGTGAAGAGCCACCCTGTGCCTTGGGCAACTGTTGGAGTGTGGATGCTGCAGGAGCAACAGGCAAAGCCCTTGATGGGTGATCAACTACTTCAAATGGAGTTTAGCAATTAAACCAAAATGAAGTGGTGAGGACCGCAATCAGCCATCCATCCATCCATCCATCCATCCATCCATCCATCCATCCATCCCACACGGAGCCCATCCTGCTGACTCCACCCCTGGCTCACATGTAAGGTCCTACCTGGCCATGAGCAATGTGAGCAGCACAAAGGAAAGAGCTTGTGGCAATTTTTAAAGCTTTTGGAATTCGGATTTAAAGCACAAGAGGCTTTTTCAGCCCATTAGCTGAATCAAAAATTATATCATCACTTCTCCAAAGAAAACTCCAGCAGTGTCTTTGCTTTTGTGCTCAGAGATAAACCCTGCCTGGATATTAAGCAGGGGTATCCCTCAGTTTTTAGAGAGATTTTTGTAAACATTAGCCCTGAATGGCCACTCTACAGCGATTTACAAGGGAAGGTAACCCTGCACTCCCACAGCACAAGAGCAAAGGAATGCAAATCCCAGGGCTACTCCCAGCGTGTCTCCTCACTCGAGGAAGGCAAATGGGACCACCTTAAGCCTGTCTGAGAGACTGAGGCACAAAGGTATTTGTTTAAAAAAAAGTGTAGTGATTGCAGAGAAAAGAGAAACCTGAGAGCTCCTTCCCCAGCAGTCAGACAGGGTCACCAAAACCAGACTAAATAGTCTGACTGAGGGCAAAGCGTGGGGCTGGCTGAAAACTGATCCCAGGGATGGAGGAGCAGCCACAACCAGCGGGGCAGGAGGGCTGGGTGGGAAAGCAGAGCCACAGAGGGACCGTGGTGTGACAGAGCCACCAGAGGTGTCAGAGAGCAGTGGAGGGATGTACTGGTTTGAAAGCAAAACCAGTGAGAGACTCCAAGTCAGAAATAGAATTTAATAGGGGAAAAAAAAAAAAAAAAAAAAAAAAAAAAAAAGAGAGAGAAAAATAAAATACAAAGAAAAGCCACTGTCAGAATACAACCTGACACCCCAATAGTTAGTGTGGTGGTAGCAGTGTGGATGGAGTGGTCTTGTTGAAGTAGTGATCCTGTAGAAAGGTCTGGTAGCTCTTGTCATCTGGAAACCAGTGGGTAAAGGCTCCTTTGGTGCTCCAAATCTGTTTTTATCTAGGTAGGAAAGGCTTGGCTCCTCCCCCTGGGTGGAGCATCTCCCAGTGGGATGATGGAATTTTATCAGTCATGCACAGGGACTCAATGGCCATTAACAGGAGATATCTCCTGGAGGGAGGATGGGTTGTGGAAAAGATAAAGAACATTGCCCCAGCTGGTGTTTAACAGCTGGCCCATTAGCAGAGGATATCTCCCACAGAGATAAGACTCACTGCCCCACCTGGTTTTAACAGATTGTGATAGAATACATACCCTTGGGCACATCTTTACATTGTAACCTAGGACAAGGGACCAGAGAGTGGCTAAAGGGACAGTGGTGTGACAGAACCACCAGAGAGGGGCTGGAGAGTGACAGGAGGGAGTGGAGAGCATCCAAAGTGACCATGGTGTGACAGAGAGTGTGAGGCAAGGACAAATCCAATCCCTCCAGTGCTGAGGGAGAGGAACAACTCAGAGAGAGCTCATAACTCATTCCAGAGACCTGAAGCCAAATCTAGGAACATCTGAGGAGGGGCTGCAGTAGAACCAGACTGAGGTCTGTGCTCTCCTCATGGCTCACAGCATCCCAGCACATTGCTAATAATCCGTGTTCTTTCCCAAAAGGGTCACCTTGCTCTCAGTCTAGAAGGACCTTTCCCAGTGACCTCAGAGAGCAGAGACTTCACTCTCTCACTGCAGCTGGGGACCATCCCCACCAACATTCCTACACCAGCATCTCCCACAATGCACACATTTCTTGTTAGAAAAAAGGACTCAAATCCCATTTATTCCTTGCCCAGAAGCCATCCCCCTACTACAAGGACAACCCACACAAAAATTTACCCAAACCCAGTTTCCCACAGGGCTGAGACCCTGGATCATGCCTCACCTGCCCCAGGTTGCCACCTTGAGGACAGGACTGCAGGAAGGATCCCCCCACAACCTTTACAGGCCAGCTGTGAGCCCTGTAGCCAGGCTGAGCTGTAGCCAGGTTCTGGGGCTTTTCCTGGGATCCTGGGGGTTATTGAGGGCTCCCTGCCATGCTCTGCCCAGTGCTGGACCATGACAGTCTGTGTCATGGCCAGTGTCACCATCTTCCTGAAGATACTTGCCCTCTGTGTCTTTGTATCTTGCTGCCCTTGAGGGTTTGGGGTTTTTCTGTTTGCTTTGGGTTTGGGGGGATTTTTTTGCCAATTCCTTTTGCTCTCCTGAACTTTCTTACCCCTTTTTTTCTACTCTTTATTTGGTTTCTTCCCTTTATTTGAGAAGAACTCTGGGTGCTGAAGGGCATCCCCTGAGTGTGCCCATGGCTGGGATGAGGGGAGCACACAGGGTTACAGAACCAGCAGCAGATGACTGAGTAAACACAAGGCACTGCCAGAGATCAGGCAAGCAAGAAACACACAGTCAATTCTTTTAACTTATGACTGCACTTAATTACTGCCTTTCCTCCCTTCATAAGCTACATATGGGATTAATAACAATGCTGAATCAGATATGGTCTCTTACAGAATCATGGAATCGTTTGGGTTGGAAAAGACATCTAAGATCATAAAGTCCAACCATTCCCTCAGTGCTGCCAAGGCCACCACTGACCCAATTCCCCCAACATCCACATGTCTCTTAAATCCTGCCAGGAATGGTGACTCCACACTGCCTGGGGCAGCTGTGCCAGGGCTGGGCAGCCCTTTAGGGTAAGGAGCTACTTGAGGCTATTTCCTCTTGTCAGGATGCTTCTTCCAAACCCACCTGGCTGTATTTTCCTGTCAGGAGAGCCAGAAGGTTCCCCCTGAGCCTCCTTTTCTTTTCTGAGCCCCCCTGCTCCCTCAGCTGCTCCTCATCTGACCCTTCCCCAGCTCTGTGGTGTTTCACTGAGCTTTCACTGCACTGCATTTTTTACTCCAGGCTTTACCTGGGCACAGCAGTGGGTGCAGCACTCAGGGACACCTCTAGGAACAGGAAAATGTGATTCCAAAAGCCCAAATTATGTGCTAGGCTATGTCTGACTGTTTACCTGTGATGTTTGCCAACTGCTATCTCATTAGCTGTACAGGAAATATAATTGATATTTCTGCAGAGACGTGACACTTGTGCCTTTGCTGAAACGGGAAGGGTTTCTCAAGGCTTCACATCACTCCTGTTTGCTGCTTCCCATAAGTGATACTGCCTCGTTTTGGGAAGGATTCCAAGAAATAAGAGCTTACCAGAGAGGCCTCTTGAAAGTATGGGCAGCTTTATGTCAGCCTGGGAGCTCCCTCAGACACAAATCTTCTGGAGGAAAGAGTGGATTCTCTGCTGTTTGCAAAAGGGCCACAAATGGGAAATAAAATGTTTGTGCAGCTCTTTAATGTGAAAAACATCCATTTTGGAGCAGATTCTGTGTCTAGTCTGGGTGAAACGGAGCAAGCAGGCTGTGAAGGGCTGCAGAAGGAGGTGAGGGCTGTTTTCAGAGATCCCTGCAGCCCTGATCACTGGGTCAGGACACTGACTGCTCTGAGCCCTGTGACTGTGACTCCCCCAGTCTGGGAAGCAGTGTGTGACTGGGGGCTCATGTGTGCTGTTGGATACTGCTGGGAACCAGGGAAAAAGCAGCCTTGAAGCCTTGGGTTTCTCAGGCTGCTCAGGGACAAGATTAACAATGATAACAATTATAACAGTGATTAAACACCTGTGAGCCACGTGATGTTTTGCAGAAAGCATGTTTTCAAAGAGGTGTTGCCTTCTTGGACCAATGAACCTTTTCTACTCTGTTTTGCATGAACTACCCTATATATATAACAGTAGTGTTTCTTTAAATAAAGCTCTTTTTGCTTCTCCATTACACGAGGAGCTAGGTTGCATTATCCTTTTAGCTGCTCTCCTACAGCCTAAAATGCAACATGTGTGATGCAGGAGGGATGCAGAAGACTGGCCCTCTCCCACTTCTCCCTCTCACTCTGTGGAGAACCAGTGCAAGGCAATTTAAATTCCTCTGAGGATCAGAGCTGCTTACTGCTAACCTGAAACCTCCCTCCAGGCACTCTCACTGCTCCCCTTTTGTCATCAAAAGGCATTTTTGCCACTTGCAGACTTTCTCTTCCCCATCCTCCAGCAAGGGGGCAAACTCTTCTTCCCTTGGGAGGTGACCCAGGGCTGGAGGTGTCCCCATGGCACTGGGGTGAAGGGACAGCATGGCTGGGTGAGCTCTGCCAGCAGTGAGGACACGTGGGCCAGAGAGAACATGAGCAGGAGGGAAAGTGTTCAGGACAGAGCAGAAATCTCAGCCAGTCCCGAGCCCAAGCTGAGCAGGAATTTCTGTGCCCATCTGCAAGAGCAGCTCTCCCCTCAGGACACACCACAAACCTGTAGGAGAGAAGAATTTCTGGTTTGGTGGTTTTGTGTTCCTCATGCATTTCTGCTCTTTATTTTGAGAAAATATTTGGCTTTCCTAAAAGGAGGAATTCTGTGCAGAGCATTCTGTGTGCTGGGGACACTGTGACAAATGTCTCTGCTGCCATGGCCACTCCCTCTTCTCTCCTTCCACTCTTCCAACAGTTCCTGGTGTTATTTATTGCCATAAAGCCTCATCACCTCTCTTTTGAGATTTGCATGGAGTTCATACATAACAAGGCTTTTTTTTTTTTTTTTTTTTCTCTGGGATGAAATCTCTTGAAATCTGATCCATGAACACATCTAAACAGGCACACTAACAGGAAACTCGGAGATATGGAAATGTAAATGAGTCCCCAATCAATAAAGGTAATTACAGTGAGAGATAGACTGACATACAGTATCTTGAGGCTTTTTTCCTTGTCTTCCAAGGGGCTCCCCAGAGGCTCCACAGACACTGGTGAGCATCTTTCCAAGGCTTACTATAGTTGGGGAGAATTGTTCCCTGGAACAGACACAGGAATGATGCTGCCAAGCCCACAACCTGCCCACTGCCACCAGAGCCAAACCTCTCCAGCAGGCTGGGGGCAAGGAATCTGAGTGCACTCATTGCCCAGGGATTTTCAATTCTATAGTTCAATTTCTCTTTGACATCCAATTTTTTTTTTCTGTAATTATAGGCAGTGAGATGAAGAGATCAGCATTATTTAACTAGCGTTTTACCTTTTAAAAGATGTCACTAATTTTGCCCAATTAGCCGTGGGTTTTAGTAGTTCTAAATACAAACTGCTGCCAAGGTTTGCAGAACCCAGGAGGAAATAAAGGTTGGTTCTCTCCCCAGTCATTGGCTGTCAGTGACCACCTCACCTGTGTGTTTCCTAAGGGCTGGTGAACAGATAACCAGGATTTTGGCTGTGGACAATTAGTCAACTGGCACTGGGAGCAGGGAAGAGCAAAATGGGAAACGGGAAGAGTGGAGAGGAATCAATTAAACACACAGCAGCTTTGTTTGAGTCAAGAGCTCCCTGAGCTGGGTCACCACATCCCTCCAGCCTGTTTTCTGTGCCCAAAGAGGCTGGTGGCACTGAGGGGTCAGCGAGGAACCCCCACACCCCAGTCCTGTCTGAGCACAGCCCAGATGTGGCTCTTCTGCTGGCTCGTGATGAATTTGCTCCCAGGTCTGGCTGTGTTTCAAGAGCTTTGTCCCTTGTGCACAAACCTCACTTCCTGCCGAGCGCTCACCTGGATCATCCTCATTGGAGAGAGGAGCTTCTAAACTTCCTCAACAAAGTTCACTGTGTTTGAACACGGGAAACAGATCCTAGTGCAAGCTCCAAGAAAGACCTTTAAAATTATCCTGCTGGAACCTCTGTCCCTCGCATGAGGCATGATGGACGCCTACGAGGTCACCTCCCCATCTGCTTTCAGCTCCTGCAGAAGACACGTCTGACAACTTTGACGCAGCCCCAAACCCAACGCATCTCTTCCTGCACGGCAGTATTTTAAATATATCTATGTGCACTTGGAGAGGAGCAGAGCTGTGGAGATGGCGCTTGAGGTCACGCCATTACGGGTGGTGAAGGTCACACCATCTGACACATGTCAGATGAAAAGCTCGAGTAAGAATATTCAGCCAACTGCTCAGAGCAGTTTTTCGTCCTTCCGTGGAGGGAGCAGCGCTGCTCCGCACGGTGAGTGAGCCCATCCCTCCCTGCTTGTGGGGCAGGAAATGTGTTGGCATAACCAGGCACCTCCAACAAACGTGGCGCACGGGAAATGCCAGACTTTCTCCCTTTTCTTCCCTCTCACAATCCTATTTAACAGAACAAGAGCAGACACGGCTTTTCCCCATCCTCCTTCGCTTTGTGCTCTCCCTGGGATGGGAGGGGGCTCTCGAAGCTGCTCGGAGCGGGACAGACCTTGCTGTAAGGGACCAGGCTCGGTGATGCTCGGGGTCAGCCGGCTGTCCCGGCACGCTCAGTTTGGGGTGCAGGGTTGTGCCCGTGATGTGCCCGATGCGCCCGTGCCACGCCGATAGCAGCCGATAGCCCGGAGCGCTCCCGGCACCGCCGCCAGGCTCGCACCGTTCGCCGCTCCCAACTACAGATGGCTCTGGGGTGGCTTTTCTTGGCACCTCCCTGCGATGCCTAGAGAGGGCATCTGCTGAAAACAACTGCTTTGGGCTGGCGGCGGCCCGGGCCGCTCCCATCTGCATCCCGCTGACCCCGCGGCCGCGGGCGCCGGGTTAAACGCGAGAGCTGCAGCCCTGCACCTCCAACAGCTCCAGGCGACGAATGGATTTCATGCGCAGCCCTCCTGTACCTCTCCTTGATGTTCTGAGGCAATGAGAAAGAAGTGTTAAATTTGTTCTTGGCTACTTTTCCTTGCAACTCCCAAAGGCACCGGTTACAAACTGAATCAGTTATCAGCTAGTTAGGCTGGCAGTTCCCGAAGGTACCGCATGAATACTGATAGGGACCCATGCATTATTCAGTGCGAAGAGCAGAGGAAAATGAGCAACACGTCCAAAACAAGAACAGCAGTGGCAGTAAGGGAATAATTAGCGAGCTGTCACTTGTCCCTGTCAGTATTCCCTCCCTTAACACATAAGGGAAAATAATAAAAAAGGGTAAGATCATCTTGCAAGCTCTGCTCTTAAATATGCAGCTGGTAGGTTAAAATACAATGATAAAGGGGAGAGGATAGAGAGCTCTGATACAGTTTTCAAAAGATATGGCCTCCATTTCCATGGAGACTGGGGTTTTTTTATTTTTTTTTTAATCCCACAGGCACTGGGTTATACAATAAGTCCCTGCCTTAAATATCAGCCCATGTGCAACAGCATGAAAGGGACGTGGCTCTAACACGGGAGTTTATCCCAAGGAAAATATTTAGGATTTTTTTTTTCCCCTCCCTTTGTACAAAACACTACAGAAGTCGATGTATTTTAAAGAAACCAGGTTGACTGAAATTGGCTTTGCTGAAAGAGTCTGCGGAGCGTGAGAGCGGGGGAATCCTGCAGCCGGGGCGGTGTTCCCGGCGCTGCTCCCCCATCCCAGCCCCTTCCCATCCCCGGAGGGGCTGGGGGCACCGGGGGGCAGCCGAAACCGCAGACTGGATAGCTCAGATCGAGTTAACGTGGAGCAAATTTTTAACTAATTAAGCAGTTTGTGGGCTGATGAGAACAAAGTCGTTCTGCTGCTGTCTCCGGAGCTGCTCAGGAGGGCGCAGACGGTGCCCGCTGGCAGCAGCGCTCTGCCCACGGTGCCGGGGAAGGGGTGCCACACATCCCGCGGGATCCGGGTCCTGCTGGGACCTCTCGTTAGGACAACAGCGAGCGCTGCTGCACAGCCAGGCTCCATCCCCGCAGAGCTGCCGGGTCCATCTGCCTCCCCCACAGCCCCTCCGTCTCCGCCTGCAGCAGCCCGCAGAGAGCTCCGCGCTGCCAGGCTCGTTCCGAGCAGGGAAGGGATTTGTGCGACGCACAGAGATGCTGTGTTCACTTCCCTAAAATATCCTGACATGGATCCCTCCAAACAATCTGCTACATCACCGCGAAGCTGCAGTCGAGCGGAACAGGGAAGCGAGCGCATCTCTCTGAGCATGTGGCCCACCACGGCTCCAAAAATGTCGGGATTCGCCAGCAGATTTCAGCCCTCTCTCACAGGGAATGGAGATCATCGCCAGCGGCTGCAGTGTTTAGCAAAGCCATTAGTTAGCCCGGCTTATTTCGGAGCTCTGCAACACTTACGTCACTGAGGACCCACTTCCCCTGTTCTCTGCCCTCATTTCTTAAAAGGAAATTCTGGAGGACCTGCCGGCAGCAGCAGGTCCTGCAGGGAGCAGGATGCAGGGACAACTCCTGGCTAGGGGTGCGGGGTCGGGGTGCTGCCTCTGACAACGGCTTTAACTCGAAACAACGGGAAAGAAAATAAGGAAAGGCTGGGAAAGCTTCTCAGGAGTGTCTGCAAATGGCGCCTGTCCAGCTCCCCAAAAGTCAGGAGAGGTTCTTCAGCTCTTCCCACGCCGGGAGGATGTATCCTTCCAACTCCCTTTTTCCCCAAAAAATACATTTCATTGTTTTTCCCAGCTCCTGCCTGGCAGCCCGTGGGATAACAGCTCTCCGTATATAGTCTCACACTATAAAAATGCACACAAAGTGAAGCATTTTCATGTCAGGTTTTCCTAATCCCTTTCTAGCTCCTGACTAATCCTACCCAGCCCAGCCCTGCCGTGCCACAGCTCCCTCTGAGATTGTGCCACAGATTTGCTCAGATGACTCTGTTTGATTGGCACTCGATGGTATAGACAGTCCCCTATTGAACCCTGTTTCCAGCACAAATCCATGGCAAGGTTTTTGCTCATCAAAACGTCTTTCTGGCTGTCCTTAAGCCACTGCCGAGATGGCCATTTTCCTTATCCATCACATGCGCTCTGCGTCGTTCCAGGTCTTTGATGAATGATTCTCTGGATAATGTATTTCATCCCACCAAACCCGTGTATGCACTGGGAAAAGAAAACTGGAGAGATTTCACATCAACTAAACAAGCATCTTTGGTGTCAAGTGTCTGTGTTTTTGCATAAGCACCCACCAGTTCTTCTCGGTCTCCCTCTGAATGAGATCCCCGCACGGATGAATATTCATGAGAATTAAATAGGAGAGCTGTGATTTTCAGCAAAGGAAACTTTGCTGCCGGAGGAGGAGTGTACTTCTGCTAATGCTTCTCTAGTGTGTGCTCATCCCCAGGTGACACCTTCCACGCTCCGGGAACAGGGTTAGGGAAGGCATTTGCTGCTGGCACGGAGCCCCATCCCATCCCATCCCATCCCATCCCATCCCATCCCATCCCATCCCATCCCATCCCATCCCATCCCATCCCATCCCATCCCATCCCAGGGCTCCCCGACAAGGCAAAAGCTGCAGGGCTGTGCTGGCCTCTAACCTCCATGGAGCCGTGTGACCTTAAACCAACCCAAATTCGGACTGATTTTTTTTTAATGAACAGACCCGGCCGCCAAAATCCACATTCTAATGGCAAGAGAGTTTTCTGCTTGGCTCTGGGTTGGATTTGGATGCTGAGCCCGTTCCAGTCGATGCCATCCCTTTTCCCTCCTGTATCTCCCTGTGGCTGGGGCTGCACAGACGGCGGGGCCGGCGCTGCTGGCGGTGTCGTTCCTGCTGTCACACACCCGTCACTGACGGGCGGAGGGAGCACCGGGAGCCTGATGTTCCACCACTCCTTGCCCAGCTCTCCACATCTCCGCTCGGAATTGCAGGACCTTTGTTTTCCAGCTGCGGCTGCGGTTGTGGTTTGATTGCAGGAGGATGCGCGATTAAGCCTGTGGAGAGTGAATAATTTGGCACGGAGCATTCCTTGTTATTCCGCCGAGCAGTCTGTGTGTCAATCGATGGGGTAACAATTATGATCAATGTCAACAGGAAAAAACAAACCCCCACCATTAAGCAAGCACAAATGTGCCCAGGCACAAGGCTGCTGCTTGCTGCGGCTGCCGCAGCCGCGTCCCTGCCTGGGGGAGCACCCGGTGCCCCCACGGAGGGATGGGGCAGGATCACAAACCCGGCTCCTCCTTGGCCAGGCCCTTCCCGACGCTTTGGAATTGAATTGCTGAGATTTGGAGTTGGATTTGTGGGATTTGGAGTCTGCGTGTGCTCCCGGGCAGAGGCTGGGCTGGCTCCGGGGCTGGGGAGCATCGGGCACAGCTCGTCCCACAGCAGCCCCGGAGCAGAGGGTCCAGAACCGTGCCAAAACCTCTGTGACTCCTCCAAAGAACTGAGCTGTGACGCGCTCTGCCTTTTTTACACTTGAGCTCCAGTGCCTGAGACACGGCCAGTGTGAAAACAGCCTGGAAACCCTGCGGGGCACACGGTCCTGGCAGGAGAAAGGTACCAGAAGGGCTGCCCAGGTGGCCCCAGTCCAGCAGCACTGAGCCCAGGCTGGTTCTGGTGTCTGGCTTTTGAATGCTGGCTCTGTGACCTCTCTGCAGGTGCCTGCAGCGGCCAGATCCCTTCCCAGCTCCTCCGAGATGTCCTGGTGGCCACGGCAGGGTTGGCAGAGCGAGTCCTTCAGCTGCCGGTGCCCGGCCAGGCTGGCATTCCCGACGGGAGCGTGCCTGGCGTGGGCTGGCAGCGCCTCCCGTCATTAAAGCAGCTCAGCCACACCTGAGGTGCCGCGGGGCGACATGCAGGAGCATTCCAGAGGAATGCTTGATGCCCTCTGTCATTCACTGCCAGGGATAAACGCTCCTCGCTGCTGTCACACCGCGCCTGTAGGATGTTGAATTAAACAGTGGGTCTTTTGATGCTGCTGAAGGAACTGTTGCATTAATTATCCATAGAATTTGCACATGCAGCTTACAGAGTGGAAAAGGCGCATTTCCCCCAGACTGAGGCACATTTGAATCTCAGCCCCCTCCCTCCGAATCGCCCCTGGCTGCACTGGGCCCTTCCCAAGGCGCTCTCGGATTGTTTATTGATGAACCCAGCCTTGGAAGGGTGAGGTCTTTGCCAGGGATTATTTCTACTACCCTGTTAGTTAAGGCTGAGAGTATTATTTTACATGCCAATGAATAATTTACCTGCCATTAAGAAACTCACTCAGAAACAATCCTCAGCACGGGCTGGCGTTACCTGCGTGGCTCAGGGATGCGGTGGGATCGTGCTGGATGCAGGAGCCAGGTGAGCAGCAGGTACCCTGGAAAGCTGCCATGGAAGGAAGGTCCTAAATGGCTGTGTAAAATAAAATGTCCCCAGCACCGGTTTCCCTGAGCTGTGGCTGCATCTCCAAATTTATAGCTTAGAAAAAAAAAAGAATAATTGCGAGACCACATTTTTCACTTGTGCTTTTCCTGAGATCTCTATTTTCCCCTTGGATTCTCCACACCTCCTGATTATTTATAGCATACCAGAACTCCAGCCTTATAAAATATCATGCATGACTTCTCCTTGCACTCAATGCTCAGGGAGACCAGGCACTATTGGTAAAAGATTTAACTCATTAATAGAGAGAAGCTGGAACAAAGCTCTGTAATTCAGTATTGGCTTCCCCAGCCTGATGGTGTTTATTTAGAAAGCAGCAAAGACACAGGCATGTGGGGCTATAAATCAGCAGAAAATCAATGCTAACATGTAAATAAATTGCAAATCAGCTGAGAAATTGGTTTCATTTTGAGACGATAAAGCATATTTCTCCTGTACTTATTTTATAAGGTGCCCCTTAAGAATTGTAATATTTCTGTGTGGTAATGATAAACATTAGTGAGTTGCTTTAGAAATGAAAAAATGGCAACCCTGTGGGGATTTGAAAAACATATGCACTTCAAATTTGAAAATCCAATTTAACTGTCCATTATATGGAGAATAAAAAAAGGTAAGGATAGGATAATTTTGCAGTTACACAGCATTTGACTAAATCTGATTCAGGGATGACAGCTACACTTTAAAAGCTACATGTCTGAATGTAAGGAGACAGCAAATCATTTATTTATGATTGTAATCTAGCTCCTGTCTAACAAGTTAACAACTGTGCAGAGTGCTCCCTGAGTGGAGGCAGCCTGTGTAGGCTTGTCAGTTAGCACTTTTAAAAACACTTTTCATAGAATTTCGGTTTAAAAAAAAAAATAAAATAAAATAAAAGAGACAAAAGAGAGTCCCTGTCAGATTTACCAAAACAAGCAGATGTTAAAATTGCAAAAGTTTGAAGAAACAAATCCTGTTCTTAATTCTATGCAAAGCACCTTGTGCAGAGGCTACACGACAACCAGAGAGGCCGACGCAGGGATCTGGTTGTTTGTGCATCCTGAACATGGCAACAACCTTGTTTTGTTGGAAGTGTCACATTTTTGACACCAAAGGCTTGGCTGCTGCATCCATGTCTGTGGCATTTTGCAGTTTTTGATGCCCAGAACTCTCTCTGCCCCTGTTCCCACACGCCCTGCCCTGGTTCCAGCTGTGCCTTGGCACAGCAGGCTCAGAGCCATGGCTGTATCTGTCAGATGTACCTGTGTTGATGTCAGAGTTTTAAGGCAGCCAAATCACCTGAACAATTATGAAGAACTAGGAACCAGGAGTATTTGCCCAGCAGCTCAAATGGGATGTAAGTAATTGAATTCTGATATTATATGTTCTTTAATTTTAAATGAAAGGGACCATAATGCTAATTCAGCTCCACCCCCTGCATGGGCAGGGACTCTTCCCACAAGACCAAATTGCTCCAAGCCCTGTCCAACCTGGCCTTGAACACTTCCACTTCCAAGAGGAGGATGGAGCTTCCTCTTGATATGCAAATTCTGGAAAGTGATTAATGCAACCAGTTTTTATGAAGAGTGAGAGGGAAGGGATGGTGGCATTGCTGTGCATGGCCACGAGCTGGAGAACTGGGACAAACAGGGGACAAGCTGGTGTGGGGTTGGAAGGCTGGGCAGGAGCAGATGAAATTCAAGGCATACAAATGCAGAATCTGGAGCTCTGGGAGGGTTGTAGAAGTGGAAATCTCATCTTCATAAGCACTTTGTACAGCACCCAGGAGTGAAAATTGAAGGCTGCAACAAATAACTCTCTGTAAACACTAGTTCTACATCCAGTAGTTTCCAGCCAAATATTGGGAATAATTTGGGGGAAAATAGGGATTGAAGAAAGAGCACAGTGGTGTTACTGACATCTGTGTGGCAGCCCTACCCTGAACCCTGCATTGTTCTGTTCCCAATCCTTGACACAAAACCAGCAATAGATGTGAGAAAGGTCCAGAGAGGGGCCCAGGGCTGAGTGAGGATAAAGTCAGGATTCCCTGGGGTGAGGCTTTTCAGCCTGAGAAGGGAGAAATCTGTAAACCCAGGACAGGGAACAAGGATTAGCTGCTGGTTCGAGGGCTCTGAGGGGGATGGCAGAGGTTGAACCCAGCAGGAAGGAGGCTGCTCTCAGATCCTTCACCCAGACTGTGCAAGGTAAAATTTACATGGGTTCAAAAAGTTACCGGACAAATTAATGTCAGAAAAATCCATCATACATCCATACACAGACATTATTTCTGGCTTTGAAGGATCCTGAGCCATAAATTGCTGGAGGTTAATAGAGTGTTTGATGAAGTATCATTGTTCACTTGCTCTGTGCTTGTGCTCTCCAGTGGGTGTTCACCCTGCTCTCTCCCTGGGATGAGCCACTATGGCTATTTTTATGCTCTTAACATGTTCTTTTACCAGCTGGAGAAGGATTCTAATGCTCAGCATAAATCAAACCTGCTCATTTGATGTGCCTTGCCTCGGCCTCCTTGCAGCCTGTGGCTCCTGCTGGTTTCAGTGGGGTCTAGGCTGTACCTGTTGCACTCAAACGCCAGCACATCCCCAGAGGTGCCACTGTCCTGCTGCCCCGAGGGGGGACAGCACCTGCTGCCCACCCACTTCAGCCGCTGTCACATCGAATGGGACAAGTCCTCCTGCAGGGGATGTTCCCCAGGTGCAGTGGGAGGTGTGGAGGGGATGCAGAGGGGATGCAGGAGCTGTGCAGGGGCTGTCCCGCAGGTGCTGGGTGGATTTGGGAGGTGTCTGAGAGGTGTTCAAGAGGTATGGAAGGTGTGGAGGGGATGCAGGAGCTGTGCAGGGGATGTCCCCCAGGTGCAGCGGGAGGTGTGGGAGGGGTGCAGAGGTGATGCAGGAGCTGTGCCGGCGCTTTCCCGCAGGTGCGGGAGGTCAGGGAAGGTGCGGGAGAGCTGCGGGAGCGGTGCAGGGGGGGCTGGAGGGGGCGGGCAGCAGCAGGAGCCGGTTTGTTTATTGTGCGTGAGAATCACAAGCGACTAAAGCGAAGGGAGAAAGTTTGAGCTGGTGGTTGTCAGATAGTATCACCCTCACACCCGCCGGGAATGCTAATGAGTGTCAGCAAACACAGGGAGTCTCTGCCTGTTTATTTACCCGGGATTGGGTCAGTGGCTGAAAATACACAGTTTTTGCTTTTGTAGATAAAATAATTCTTTTCTCATAGAAAAAGATGGGTTTGTAATTCAGGATTTTCCCGGTTTTGATGTAGGGGGAGAAATGGAACTGTGGAGCGTCGGTGGTTCAGGGAAGGCTCGGCTGCTTTTAAATGGTATTCTGCCGATAAGAAAATACTTAAAATACATTTTGGAAATAGCCATGAGCAGGGTGTTTTGGGAAAACCGGCAGCGGAAGAGTCAGGGCTCTTCGCTCCGCTCTCGCTGGCCACCCTTTGAACTGATTATTCTCCTATCGGAAAGGAATGCCAGGAGTGTTATTTAAATTAGATTAAAAGCAGAAGTGGTTTAGATAGTGTAGGAGTGTGTGCCCCACTCTTTTCTCTTTAAGGGAGAGAGAAGGAAATTTCAGAAATCCGTGTTTAACTAGGATTGCTGAGGTCTGGGGTAATCGCAGTTCCTCCATCCCTCCCCCCTCCGTCTCTTCACGCTTTCCGTGTTTCAGAAAAGAAAATAAAAAAAAAAAAAAAAAGAAGTGTGATCACTGTGTTCTTGAACACAACCCATCGGTTGCTCTCGTGTCACCGTGCGGAGGGGACATGTCCCCGTCGGTGATCGCCCGGCGAGGGGCTGGAGGTGTCCCCGCGGCTGAGTGACAGCCCGGCTGAGGGAGCAGCCCCTCGGCAGAGCCGGGACCGTGGAGAACGGCGCTGTTAGAGCAGGCAGCAATCTGTGGGGTCTCCAGAACCTTATCATCCATGCGAGTCAACAACTGTGCTAAATTGAAATTGTAGAGTTGATTAAACGACGTATTTAAGGCCCCATAAAAGAAAGCAAAGGCAGGCAGGGAGGGAGCGGCGTGCGGGGGGCGGCGGGTGGGGAGGGTTTATCTCACCGCGAGCAGCAGGCTCAGCCACTGATCTAATCAAATTATTCAGCATTAAAAAACTGCCAAGGCATTCCAGTGCTGCAGCTTCCAGAGGCCCAGCTGGGATCAAATGCTAATCAACATCTCCACGATATTTATTCCCACTGTCAGTCTGGTACGTGTTTGTTTTCCGAGCGCTGCATACTAAACTGAAAGATCAAGATGAATCGGTGGAGATGGGAGATGATGAGCAGCCAGGCTAAACACTGGGAAAAGCAGCGGCTACTGGGAAGCGGGGACAGAGGGAGATGGTTTGGATGGAGATGGTTCGGAGGGAGATGGTTCGGAGGGAGATGGTTCGGAGGGAGATGCGCAGCAGCCCTGCTGGCAGCGGGGCAGTGGCCCAGCCCTTCCCGGCACAGCCGGGACGCACCCACCGCTGGCACAGCAGCCCCGAGCTGGCTTCACAGCCCTCGCACCGGCTGCTGCTGTTCCACCAGAGCCCCTTTGGTCCTGGCAGCATCAGCGGCAGGACAGGGACGGCCACACCGCGCCGTGTCCCCGGGGCCTGCCGACCAGCGAGGTCCTCCTTAAGCACTAGCCACCGGGAGCGCTGGGAGACTAATTAATTTCCTTTTTGTTTTTCAGAGTTTCATTTTTAAATTACAGTCTTCCCTCCTCTCTAATAAATACTCAACAATTAAAGCTTTTTTTTTTCCCTGACATGCGATTCCAACATCTCAGTGTCCCACCCTCCTGTCACCTTCCCTGCCATAAACAGATTCGTAAAAACTGCTTTTGACGCCCCAGCTGCCATTAGCCACTTAAAATCCCATAATTATCATCCTATCATGGGCCTGTTAACGAGCAGTAAAAATAAGGCCATTGAATATGGTAATTTATTCGTAAATTAGCCTAATGAGAATAGGTTTCAGACACTGTTTACTTTCTAGCTGCCTGTTTCGGTGCGGTGCAGGCAGCCTGCGCGGGGCTGCGGAGCCTCAGCCTGGGTGGCAGACGCGGCTCCCGCTCCGGCGGGCACAGCCCTGCTCCCATGCCAGCCCTGCACAGCCTGCCCTGCCTCTCCTGCCCCCGGGGCCAGCGCTGAAGGTGTGCACGGCAGCGTGTCCCCGCCGCCAGTGTCCCACAGGACCTGTCACAGAGCAGGTTTCTGCAGACCTGGCCCTGCATTTCGAAAAACTCCAGGATAAATGTGAATAAATGCAACAGAATGGTCCGGTGCCGTCACCCTGTGATGAAAACCGGTGGGAGCTGGGCAGGGTGGTGGAAGGAGATGGGAATATGCTGTTGTCTTCCTCCTCCTCCTCCTCCTCAGCCTCCCTGTGGCTTATTAATAAAAACTGGATGTATTGTTGTTAGCAGTTCCCACAGGGCTGTTTCAACAGTGGGATCCCACTTTTGGGTCTCTCTTGGAAAAGGTGCAATCACCTTTGCACATATATTAAAGGTAAAGCCTATTTGGTGGCCAGCCATCACAGCCACTGCCTGCTCCTGCAGATCCGAAAGGAAGAAGGAAGAAGAAACCCAAGCTGATTCTGCTTTGAATTCAGCACTGACAGGTCTGAGCACTCCAGCACCTGGGCAGCTTATTTTTTCCAAGCTCTGTCTTTGCAAACAGTTATTCTCAGGCAGTGGAGTGGTAATAAACCCCTGAGTGAATGAGGATGAGAGGTCCTTTCAGGGAAGAGGTGAAGAGCTCTTGACTATGAGCCTTTCACCCTCTAGAGTATTTTCATTCCTAGGCTGGCTAAAAGCCAGGAAATAAAACTGCAGGGCCGGAGCGTCTTGGCTGCATCTCTGAGGAGCTGGAGCCGGCAGCACCCTGGGCACTGGCACCCACCCCTACCCCTGTGCCCCCAGAGAGGCTCAGGACAGCCCCTGTGCAGGTCAGGAGCAGCCTGGTGCAGGAAGGAACACCTGCAGGGGAAGGGTCAGGTGTGCACACACAGCCACCAGCCTGGGGGACAGTGAGATGGTGATGCTGAGGGGACCTGAACACCAGGGACACTTTACAGGACCCTGCATCCCCTGGTGCAGTGATTTCTTCCCCATAGAGCCCATTCTTGGCCCAAAACAAGGACACTCAGAGACCAGCTGCATGTGCAGTGACTCTGATGGGGACCCCAGAGCTGGAGGGGTCCCTGGGGCACAGACACTCCCCCATTGCCAGCCCCAGCTCCCACGTGCTGGTGGGGACTATTAAAATCACATGCTACAAGAACAGGGGCCTGATTTCACAGCAAAAGTCCAGAATTCATCATTCTGTGGAGAGTTCTAACTGGTTTCCAGTGGTGCAGGAGGATGAGGTGATAACAAAGTCTCTGTCATGGTCCTGGCTGTGCTGCCCCTGATGGCTCCTCTTGCCAGGCAGGAGCTTCCCTAATCACCCTCAGTGGTGGCTGCACTCCTGCCTTTCCATTCCCTAATTTAATTACAGCTTGTTTCTTCACTAATTATAATGCTCAAATCAGAGCAGAGCTTAAGGCCACTGTTAGGAGAGAGCCTGGTGGTTGTCTCCTTTTTGCTAAGATGGGCCCATTATCATTTCCCTTCCTTCTGATGGAGATTACAAACACTTTGTGTCAAACCACTTCCCAGCAGTTCTCACAGTGTGAAAACGATTGAGGTCAGGGGATGCACACAACCTACCCATCAACTCAAGTATATTCCTCAAACCCTGACATGCAGCGAGCTGCAGGGAGGTCACCTCTGAGAGAAACAAACCCTGCAGCCGCCCAGCGAGCCCAAATTGCAGAGCTGGGAAATAATCATGTGGAACACGCCGAAAATCGCTCCCCAGGTAATAAACGGTTAACAACCTGCACCCAGCATCCACAGGAGCTGATCAGAGGAGAGAAGTTAAGCTGTCAGTGGGGTGTAATGAAGGGGGCAGTCCCACAGTGGGGCAGGAGGGACTGTCCAGCGTTTGATTCTTGGGAGAGCCAGCACTGGAGGAGTGGGGAGGGCACAAAGGGCACAGCAGCAGCAGCAGCAGGGTCTGCTGGGCTGAAAACCCCTGGGGGCTCTCCCCATGCCCTCATCCTCCTCGTGCGTCCTCTGCTTTGCCTTTTTTGTTTGAACAGATCAGATCAGGTATGAGATGCTCTTTTTGTGTTTCCCCATGGTTGCCACATCTCTGGGATGGAGGAACAGCGTGGGGCTGTGGGCTGTGCAGCTCAGGCAGGGGCAGAAGGGCCAGCTTTGGCTGTGGAGTTTACAGTGGACTTGTTCAGGCACCTTCCAAACTCCAGGGAGGCCGTGGGGTTTTCAAATCCATCAAACAAAGGGAGAAGGGCTCAGGAGAGCCCTGGATGGTGAGCTCCCAAGACAGCCACGCCAGCCCATTCCCTTCCTCCGGGGGCCCCAGGAATGGGGAGGGCTCTCCATAGGAAGATGAGGAACCTCCAGGAGGAAGGTGGGGGCTCTGCTCCCTGCCTGCCACCCGTGCTTTGTCCCCGGGGAGGAGCGGTGGCTGCGCAGCTCGGCGCCTGGCGGGGCTCCAGCCCAAATGAATGCAGGCAAATCCGCGGATCTGAGAGCGTTTACTGATCACATATGGGCCCATTTGCAAGTTTGTAGCAGAAGTCGCATATTTTGTAGATTTGGGGGGTTGCTTTTCTGCTTCCAGGCATCTCTCCGGTTCTTAGCCATTAAAACAGCTCTGGAGAAGGCAGGAAGAGCACCGTGTCCCTTTGTCACCGTGCAGTGCCCGGTGTCCCATCCCTTCGGGAAGGGAGATTCACCAGGACAGCGCCCCGGGGATCCAAACAGTCCCAGGCACCGTTTGCTGAAGTTGTTTTGTTGGAAAACCAAGATTTCCCCCCTAATTCTACCCTGTTAAATGTCTGTGATTTCCTTTCACCCATCCACAAAGTACCTGGCACAGGGAAGGGAAGGGAAGGGAAGGGAAGGGAAGGGAAGGGAAGGGAAGGGAAGGGAAGGGAAGGGAAGGGAAGGGAAGGGAAGGGAAGGGAAGGGAAGGGAAGGGAAGGGAAGGGAAGGGAAGGGAAGGGAAGGGAAGGGAAGGGAAGGGAAGGGAAGGGAAGGGAAGGGAAGGGAAGGGAAGGGAAGGGAAGGGAAGGGAAGGGAAGGGAAGGGAAGGGAAGGGAAGGGAAGGGAAGGGAAGGGAAGGGAAGGGAAGGGAAGGGAAGGGAAGGGAAGGGAAGGGAAGGGAAGGGAAGGGAAGGGAAGGGAAGGGAAGGGAAGGGAAGGGAAGGGAAGGGAAGGGAAGGGAAGGGAAGGGAAGGGAAGGGAAGGGAAGGGAAGGGAAGGGAAGGGAAGGGAAGGGAAGGGAAGGGAAGGGAAGGGAAGGGAAGGGAAGGGAAGGGAAGGGAAGGGAAGGGAAGGGAAGGGAAGGGAAGGGAAGGGAAGGGAAGGGAAGGGAAGGGAAGGGAAGGGAAGGGAAGGGAAGGGAAGGGAAGGGAAGGGAAGGGAAGGGAAGGGAAGGGAAGGGAATTGTGCTCTGCTCCTCCCTCCTGCTCTGTCTCTCCTGGCAGTGGGTGGGCAGTTTCTGAAAAGCTGTTTGAAGAAAGTCTTGAGTCGCCCCTGCTCATTCCAGACTCTTGCCAAAATTAACAGATTTATGGCACAACGCTTAGTTTGAATCAACTTTTAAAAATGTAATTTACAAGAGACACATTTTTCTTTGCTCAGACACGTTATTTGCCCATTAATATGCACCACGATTTCAGACGCCTAATGACTGCTCCAACCCCTCCTGCTCTTACCAAGCGTTGCTGTTGTTGTGATTAAGGGCAGTGCATCTCTCCGCAGTGCAAATATCCTGGAGCCATACAAAGGACAATTAATTCTTAGAAGAGGGAAGTGATCTGTGGGTGTGGGGGGACCTGCTCCTGCCCCTCCAGCACTGCTGTGCCCCTGCAGCAGTTCAGGGATTTCCTTCTGCCTTAGAATTCCACAAATCTTTTTCTCACCGAAGGGCAAAGTCTCGTTCCCATGTGCTGCCCACTGCCAGACCACTGTGTCCCTCCCTCCATCTTCCTCACACGCAGTCATCTGAGCAGGAGACAGCCTTGAGAGGGCTGGCAGATCCTTCACCTTAGGGGGAATTTGGGGTCAGAGCAGGAGAAGGCTGTTGCCTTCAGGGGTGAAGCTCTCCCTGCACTGGGATGATCACAGGTGGCTTGGGGATGGGTGCTGAGTGCTGCTGCCAGCCTGCTCAAGCTCAAAATCCCTGCTCAGATTCCCCATCTCTGCTCAGACTCCCCATCCCTGCTCAGACTCTACATCCCTGCTCAGACTCCTCATCCCCTTTCACATTCCCCATCCCTGTTCAGGCTCCCCATCCTTTTTCACGCTCCCCATCCCTGCTCAGATTCCCCATTCCCTGCTCAGATTCCCCATCCCTGCTCAGATTCCCCATCCCTGCTCAGACTCCCCATCCCTGTTCAGACTCCCCATCCCTGCTCAGACTCTACATCCCTGCTCAGACTCCCCATCTACATCCCTGCTCAGACTCCCCATCCATGGTCAGACTCCCCTTCCCCTTTCACACTCCCCATCCCCTCCCAGACTCCCCATCCCTGCTCAGACTCCCCA